>NC_135913.1:0-20000 GCF_964194155.1 Cetorhinus maximus | reverse complement strand
TCTGCCTCTCTCTCTCTCTTTCCTCCCTCTCTCCCTCTCTCTCTCTCTCTCTCCCTGCCTCTCTCTCTCTCTCTCTCTCTGTCTCAGCCTCTCTCTCTCTGTCTCTCTCTCTGTCTCTCCCTCTTTCCCTCTCTCTTTCTCTCTCTCTGTCTCTGTCTGTCTCTGCCTCTCTCTCTCTCTCTCTCTGTCTGTCTGTCTCTCTCTGTCTCTCCCTTTCTCTCTCTCTTTCTCTCCCTGTCTCTCTCTCTGTCTCAGCCTCTCTCTCTTTCCCTCTGGCACCCGGACAAACCTCATGAAAATGTGGTCAAGCCCACGTGATTAGATTCAAAACGAATCGGCCCATGTGAAAGCGGAAGCTTTGACTGAAATAAACTTAAAATTGTGAAGAGAAATGCATCTGGGGTGTGCCGGGGAGGAGAGCGTGTGGAAGGCTGGAGGGGAGAGAGATAGATAGAGAGAAAGTAAGAGAGAGAGAGGGAGGGAGAGAGAGAGAGAGTGAGAGAGTTACCGATGGAGCACAAGGGGGAGAGGAATCCTCTCCTAGGCCGCAGGCTGGACGAGCACCCCAGGGCTGCCTCGGCCTTCACAGGCCGTAAGCTGGCCTGCGGAGCCATCTTGGCGGTGGAGGTCCTGGAGCGCCTGGCCTTCTACGCGGTGGTGGGCAACCTGGTCCTCTACCTCAACGGGTCGGCCTTCGGCTGGGGCGGCCCGAGGGCCACCAGCGCCAGCCTGGTCTTCACCGGGGCGGCCTACCTGGTCTCGCCCTTCGGAGGCTGGCTGGCCGATGCCCAGCTGGGCCGCTTCCGCACCATCGCGGCCGGCCTGCTCCTCTACCTGGCCGGGATGCTGGTCCTGCCCCTCACGGCCGAGCCCAGGACCCGGGCCCTGCTCTGCGGCAACCAGACGGGCGGCAGGGCCGGGGGGGACGATTACTGCCGGGGCTGGGTCTACGCCGGGCTGGTGGTCACCGGGCTGGCGGTGGGCTGCGTCAAGTCCAACATCACCCCCTTCGGGGCGGATCAGGTGAGGGCCTCCGCTTTGTTCCCGCCGCTTTCTTCGGTCTGCCGTCCGCCGTTATGCCGGGGAGGGGTGGTGGGGGAGGGGGGGAGCGGTGTGGGTGGGGGTGGGGGTGGCGGTTAGGCCGAGGGCTTCGGAAAAATGCCCGTGTGGGCCTCAGGGGATCGTGTCTGGGTCTTGGGGGGACTCCGCTCTCCGGGTAGGGCCTCGGAGAGGGAACAGGGGAGGTAGGCCTGTGTGGGCCTCAGGGGATCGTGTCGGGGTCTTGGGGGGACTCCGCACTCCAGGCAGGGCCTCGGAGAGGGAGCAGGGGGGGTAGGCCTGTGTGGGCCTCAGGGGATCGTGTCGGGGTCTTGGGGGGACTCCGCGCTCCGGGCAGGGCCTCGGAGAGGGAGCAGGGGAGGTAGGCCCGTGTGGGCCTCAGGGGATCGTGCGGGAGAGCCCGGAGAAGCAGCGGATCGCTCCCCTCGGAGCAGGGCCAGGCTAAGGTCAGGCCCGATAGCAGAGGGGTTAAAAAAAATGGTGAAGGCTTTTGGATGGAGCGAATGAGGAGAAATTGTTTCCTGTGGCCTGGGGTTGGCGGGGAGGTTGGGGGGAAGGGGAGGGCGGGTGTGGTCAGTAACCAGGTGACACAACCAACGGCAAAAACGTCCATCAACGTAGCCCCTTCCCCGTCGGCACGGGTAAAGCAACAGGAAGCAGCGGGGGTGGGGGTAGGGTGGGGTGACATCGGAAAGCTCTCCCGAAGAGCCGGCACAGCCTGAAGGGCTGAATGGCCTCCTCCCGTTCGGCTGAGCCGTTCCACAGGCCATTGTCCAGGCGCAGGGGTAGGAGGAGGGAGGCCGCACAGAGAGAGAGAGAGAGGCCATTCGGCCCCTCGTGCCCGTTCCCGGCTCTCCCGAGGACCTTTCCAATTCACCCCACCGCCTGCCCTCTCCCCGCGTTTTCTCTCCCCCCCTCACCCTCCGCCTCCACGCACTCGCCCAATTCCCTCTCGAAAGCGACGACCCGTTGGAAATAAGACCCCCTCCTCCCCCCTTCCCCCCACCCCCCCACCGGTGCTCTGGCCGACCCGTGTCTCCACCAACCCCAACTCCCTGGATCCTGCCCGTTGGCCGCCTCAGCTATTTCGCTGCAGAAACCCTCGTCGTTTGTTACCCACCCTCCCGCCTCCCACCCAACCCTCACCCCGCCGGACCCCACCGGGCCATTGTCTCCCCGTGCACGGGGCCTCCCCACCCCTGCTGCCTGGGGAATCTTCCCCCACCCCCACCACCCCCCTGGACGCCTACTTCTGGTGAGTCGTCCGAGCGTGTCCCGAGGCGGAACGCTGACCCTTGCTTGGCCATCTCGCAGGGGTGGGTGGGAGGGGCACAGTCCAGGGCTGACCACACTCTCGCCTTGGGTCTGGAGTCACACGCCCGCCAAGCCTGGGGTCAGCCAATAAACGGCCGGAGAGAGCGAAACGGGAGGCCAGGGGCTCAGCGCCGCCCGGGGGTGGTGGGTGGGGGGAGGGTGACGTAGGGGGAGGGGGTTAGGGCCAGGGGGAGGAGGAGGAGGGCATCGGGCACTGGGAGAGAGAGAGGGCCCTGAGCCGCCTGAGGGGGGCTGCCGACCCGAAACAACCCACCGCCCCCCAGTTAAAAAAATGGGGTCCGGGCTTCCCAGCCTGAGGAGCGGAGGCGATGGGAACGCCGCTTTCGGCCGGCTTTCCGTATTATTTGGCCTCGAGGCGGGAGCCCCGCCCCTGGGAGGAGGCCTCACGGGAAAGGAAAAGGCCCCCCACCCCTGGCCGATTCGGGCCGTCCCTCCGCCCGCCGCTGACCGGTGAGTCCGGACGGGCGAACGGTCAAGGAGGCTGCATCCTGAGTGACCTCAACCGGCCTCTTCATCACCTTCCGACTTCTGGCGGATTCACGTTGGGATTCGAACCCGCCCTGGGGGGCGTGGAATTTTTACTGGGAATCCCGTTTCTCCCCCCTTTTACTCTCTCAGCCCATCATGGTTTGGAGACCACCCCCTTCCCCCACCCCCGTTAAATCTCACCTTCCCTGCTCCGGGGAGAACAGTCCCGGCTTCTCCAGTCTCCCTCCGCATGGACGCAATTCCCTCTCCCCCCTCCCTCGGTACCGTCCCACTCGGTCTCCTCAGCTCCCCCTCTTCCCCCCACACTTCCCCCCACCGAAAGCCCCCGACGCCCCTTCCTGAAGTAAAGGGGGGTGGCCCAGAATTGGTCACCATGCTCTCACTGGGGCTCCAGAGGGTCTTCTCTAAACGCCCAGCGTATCTTCTGTGCTTTCACACTCGATGTGTCCGTTTGTCAAGGCAGGTACCCCTTTGAGTTTTTAACAGCCTTCCCAGCTTGTTCCTGCTCACGGATTTGTGTACACACAACCCCCACCCCACTACCCCCACCCCCCCCCACTAACCCACTCCCACCCACCCCAGGTCTCCTTATTCCTGCACCTCCTTTAAAATTGTCCTGTTTTCATTATATTCCCACTATCAACATGGTTACCATTGACCAGAACCTGAACTGGACTAGCCATATAAATACTGTGGCTACAAGAGCAGCTCAGAGGCTGGGAATCCTGCAGCGAGTAACTCACCTCCTGACTCCCCCAAAGCCTGTCCACCATCTACAAGGTACAAGTCAGGAGTGTGATGGAATATTCCCCACTTGCCTGGATGAGTGCAGCTCCCACAACACTCAAGAAGCTCCACACCATCCAGGACAAAGCAGCCCCGCTTGATCGGCACCCCATCCACAAACATTCACTCCCTCCACCACCAACGCACAGTAGCAGCAGTGTGTGTACCATCTACAAGATGCACTGCAGGAATTCACCAAGGCTCCTTCGACAGCACCTTCCAAACCCACAACCATTACCATCTAGAAGGACAAGGGCAGCAGATAGATGGGAACATCACCACCTGGAAGTTCCCCTCCGAGTCACTCACCATCCTGACTTGGAAATATATCGGCCGTTCCTTCACTGTCACTGGGTCAAAATCCTGGAACTCCCTCCCTAACAGCACTGTGGGTGTACCTACACCACAGGGACTGCAGCGGCTCAAGAAGGCGGCTCACCCACCACCTTCTCAAGGGGCAATTAGGGATGGGCAATAAATGCTGGGCCCAGCCAGCGAAGCCCACATCCCGTGGACGGCTATATATAAAAAAACAAACTGTTCCTTCTTCCTGCCCAATTGCAACGCTTCAAACTTCCCCGCGCTGAACCACACCAGCCAAACCCATGCCCACTTCACCAGCTGGTCGCCCCCTCGGGAGGCTTGCTGCTGCCCTCCTCCTTGTCCAGGGCCTTTCCCAGCTCCCTGTCGCCCACCCGCCCCCCCACCCCCCCGCCAACTCCGAAATGGAGCCTCCGACACCCGGATGGTCGCCAGGCCTCAGGCTGCAGAGAGCGCCTCTCTGGCCGGGGATGACCCCTGTGTGACCAAAGCCCCCCTGCGAATGTCGGCAAAACTCCTGGGCGGGTAACCCCACCCCCCACCCCCCCCTCGTCGAACCGAACAATAATCCCCGCCCAACATCAGTCCCTCGTGCCACCTTTCGAGGGGCTTTACGGAGGGGAGCGCGGGGGCATCGGAGAGGCCGCCCAAAAGGTTTCGCGCGAGCGGTTCCCCGGGGGGTTGGTGGGGGGTGGGGGGGGGCGAGGGACCTCAGTTGCCCGGAGGAGCTGGGACCACGCGCCCCCCTCCCTCCTCCCCAAAACCCACCCCCCCACACCCGCGATTGGGAACGGACGTGAGGAAAATGTTTTCTCCCCCCCCACCTCCCCCCCGCCCTCCGTAGGGATTCGGGATTCGGGATTCGGGATTCAGCTGCCTGAGAGCGTGCTCGAGGCAGATCCAATCCCGGCTCCCGGGATGGAATCGGACGATTGCGCAGATAGAGAGGGGAACGCAGGGGCGATGGGGGAAAAGGCACGGGAGTCGGGGCTGGCCTGGATTGACCTTACAGGGAGCCAGCATGCACCCAGTGGGCTGAATGGCCTCCTGCTAGGTTGGAAGCCTCCATCATCCTATCCCGCCAGATAACATTGCCTGACAGGCGATGGGGGTTTCAGGTTATTCCTGGAGCTAACGTTTCCCTGGCCCTGTAACCCCGCCTCTCGCCAATCCATCCTCTGGGATACCTGCTCTCATCCAACCCCGGCCTCTTACACATTCCCTGATTTTAATACCGGGACAGCTTGGCGAGGGGCGTGGCAAGTTCTGGATCACATGCTGGAATATTGTCAGAGCCCATAGCCTTTGCACTATCCAGTGCCTTCAGCTGTTTCTTGGTATCACGTGGAGTGAATCGAATTGGCTGAAGACTGGCACCTGTGATGCTGGGGACATCCAGAGGAGGCCAAGATGGATCATCCACTCGGCACTTCTGGCTGAAGATTGTTTCAAGTGCTTCAGCCTTATCTTTTGCACTGATGTGCTGGGCTCCCCCCATCGTTGAGGATGGAGATATTTGTGGAGCCTCCTCCTCCAGTGAGTTGTTGAATTGTCCACCACCATTCACCACTGGATGTGGCAGGACTGCAGAGCTTAGTCCTGTGTTATAGCATCACCAGGTTGGCACCTCATTTTTCGGTATGCCTGGTGCTGCTCCTGGCATGCCCTCCTGTACTCCTCATTGAACCAGGGTTGATCTCCTGGTTTGATGGTAATGGTAGACTGGGGGATATGCTGGGCCATGAGGTTACAGATTGTGTTCGAGTACAATTCTGCTGCTGCTGATGGCCCACAGCGTTTCATGGATGCCCAGTCTTGATTTGCTAGATCTGTTCTAAATCTATCCCATTTAGCACGGTGATAGTGCCACACAACACGATGGAGGGTATCCTCAATGTGAAGGTGGGACTTTGTCTCCACAAGGACTGTGTGGTGGTCACTCCTACCGATATTGTCATGGACAGATGTATCTGCAGCAGGCAGGTTGGTGAGGATGGGGTCAAGTATGTTTTTCCCTCTTATTGGTTCCCTCACCGCCTGCCGCAGACCCAGTCTAGCAGCTATGTCCTTTAGGACTCAGCCAGCTCGGTCTGTAGTGGCGCTACCGAGTCACTCTTGGTGATGGACATTGAAGTCCCCCACCCAGAGTACATTCTGCACCCTTGCCACCCTCAGTGCTTCCTCCAAGTGGTGTTCAACGTGGAGGAGCACTGATTCATCAGCTGAGGGAGGGCGGTACGTGGTAATCAGCAGGAGGTTTCCTTACCCATGTTTGATCTGATGCCATGAGACTTCATGGGATCCGGAGTTGATGTTGGGGACTCCCAGGGCAACTCCCTCCTGACTGTATCCCACTGTGCCGCCACCTCTGCTGGGCCTGTCCTGCCGGTGGGACAGGACATACCCAGGGATGGTGATGGTGGTGTCTGGGACATTATCTGTAAGGTATGATTGCATGAGGATGACTATGTCAGGCTGTTGCTTGACTAGTCTGTGAGACAGTTCTCCCAATTTTGTCACGAGCTCCCGGATGTTAGTAAGGAGAACTGTTTTTTTTATTCATTCACGGGATGTGGGCTTCGTTGGCTGGGCCAACATTTATTGCCCATCCCTAATTGACCCTTGAGAAGGTGGTGGGTGAGCTGCCTTCTTGAACCGCTGCAGTCCCTGTGGTGTAGGTACACCCAATGTGCTGTTAGGGAGGGAGTTCCAGGATTTTGACCCGGCGATAGTGAAGGAACGGCCGATATATTTCCAAGTCAGGATGGTGAGTGACTTGGAGGGGAACTTCCAGGCGGTGGTGTTCCCATCTATCTGCTGCCCTTGTCCTTCTAGATGGTAATGGTTGTGGGTTTGGAAGGTGCTGTCGAAGGAGCCTTGGTGAATTCCTGCAGTGCATCTTGTAGATGGTACACACACTGCTGCTACTGTGCGTCGGTGGTGGAGGGAGTGAATGTTTGTGGATGGGGTGCCGATCAAGCGGGGCTGCTTTGTCCTGGATGGTGTGGAGCTTCTTGAGTGTTGTGTGAGCTGCACTCACCCAGGCAAGTGGGGAGTATCCCATCACACTCCTGACTTGTGCCTTGTAGATGGTGGACAGGCTTTGGGGAGTCAGGAGGTGAGTTACTCTCCGCAGGATTCCCAGCCTCTGACCTGCTCTTGTAGCCACGGTATTTATATGGCTGGTCCAGTTCAGTTTCTGCTCAATGGTAACCCCCAGGATGTTGATAGGGTCTTTGCCGCTGTCGTTTCTTGGTCGTTGATGGGTGGTCTGCTTGATTCCATTCCTTTTCGATGTTTCGACAGGGGGGGCACTTTGCTACAATGGAATGGCTCGCTTGGCCATTTTAGTGGGCTGTGAAGAGTCAGCCACATTGCAGTGGGCGGGGAGTCACGTGTACCCTGCCCTGGGTTAAGACAGCAGCTTTCCTTCCCTGAAGGACATTAGTGAGCCCAATGGGATTTTCGGACAATCGATGATGATCTCGCGGCCACCATGAGGAAGACTAGTCAGCATTCCCCATGGATGATATTTAAACCCAGCTGGCTGGGATGTGGGATTTGGATGCATGGCCCAGAGTGTAATCCTGGGCCTCTGGATGACTAGTCCAGTGGTGTTACCACAATCCCACAGCTCCTCCCCACTCCCACCACACTGGTCAGCAGTCTTCAACAGTCAGGGAGTGAGAAAGGCAATGGGGTATATAGGGGGTAGACTGGGAGAGGACAGCCAAGAGCGTGTGAAAATATTCAAGCGGAGAGTGGACAAAGGCATGGATGATGCTTTCAGTGGCAGACAAGCTGAGACAGGGGAGAGAGGGCACTGCACTGTCGGAGGGTCAGTACTGAGGGAGTGCTGCACTGTCGGAGGGTCAGTACTGAGGGAGTGCTGCACTGTCGGAGGGTCAGTACTGAGGGAGTGCTGCACTGTCGGAGGGTCAGTACTGAGGGAGTGCTGCACTGTCGGAGGGTCAGTACTGAGGGAGTGCCGCATTGTCGGAGGGTCAGTACTGAGGGAGTGCTGCACTGTCAGAGGGTCAATGCTGAGGGAGTGCTGCACTGTCGGAGGGTCAGTACTGAGGGAGTGCTGCACTGTCGGAGGGTCAGTGCTGAGGGAGTGCTGCACTGTCGGAGGGTCAGTACTGAGGGAGTGCTGCACTGTCGGAGGGTCAGTACTGAGGGAGTGCTGCACTGTCAGAGGGTCAGTACTGAGGGAGTGCTGCACTGTCAGAGGGTCAGTACTGAGGGAGTGCTGCACTGTCGGAGGGTCAGTACTGAGGGAGTGCTGCACTGTCAGAGGGTCAGTACTGAGGGAGTGCTGCACTGTCAGAGAGTCTGTGTGCAAATTGGTTGCTGCATTTCTTACATTGCAACAGCGAGCACAGGAGTAAAAGTACCTCATTGGCTGTGTAGTGTTGGAGACGTGCTGAGGTGTGAAAGGCACCGTATGAACGCGAACTTTTGTCTGTGTCTGTTTCAGGTGACTGACAGGGGACCCGAAGCCATCAGACAGTTCTTCAACTGGTTCTACTGGTCCATAAACATTGGCGCCATCCTCTCCCTCTTCCTCGTCTCCTACATCCAGCAAAACATCGACTTCTTCATAGGCTACATCATTCCCGTCATCTGCCTGGTGCTGAGTCTCCTGATCTTCCTCATGGCAGGCCCTGCCTTTGTCACCAAGCCGCCCGATGGCAGTGCCTTCACTGGCATGACCCGCATGCTCTTCCGCTCGTGCTGCCCGTGGACAGCGAGGTTGACCAGGTGAGGAGGCGCAGGAGGGGTTGAGGGGCAGATGGGGGTTGGTGAGTTCGCCGTGCACCGGGACTCTCGGAAGCCGCGGGTCGAAGATGGCGATGTTGGGCGGTTGAAGCGCTGACTGGTTTAGGGAGGGCTGACCGAGAAAGATGGAACGGGTAGGGTATGGGGGGAAGAGAAGGCATCACAGAGTGTGCAGCACTCCCGCAGCACTGGCGCTCCGACAGTGCATCACTCCCGCAGCACTGGCCCTCCGACAGTGCAGCACTCCCTCAGTACTGACCCTCCGACAGTGCAGCACTCCCTCAGTACTGACCCTCTGACAGTGCAGCACTCCTACAGCACTGGCCCTCTGACAGTGCAGCACTCCCTCAGTACTGACCCTCTGACAGTGCAGCACTCCCTCAGTACTGACCCTCTGACAGTGCAGCACTCCCTCAGTACTGACCCTCTGACAGTGCAGCACTCCCTCAGTACTGACCCTCCGACAGTGCAGAACTCACTCATTACTGGCCCTCTGACAGTGCAGCACTCCCTCAGTACTGGCCCTCCGACAGTGCAGCACACCCGCAGCACTGGCCCTCTGACAGTGCAGCACTCCCGCAGTACTGGCCCTCTGACAGTGCAGCACTCCCTCAGTACTGACCCTCCAACAGCGTGGTACTCCCTCAGTAATGACCACCCCCATCAATGCAGTGCCTCCTTCTTTGGGGTGGTGAGACTGGCCTTTCTGAATCAGAGGCGAGATTGTTTCTCAGTGGCCTACAGTCGACAAGGACATTGGCACAACGGTCCCATGGTTGGTATTATGGAGCAATGGCTCATTGTGTTGAGGTGAGACGCAACCCAGGGAAACTTTAGATTCGCTGGGCTTTTGGATATCTTCAGAGGCTGCACCACTCCATTTTATTTTTGCCCATTTTGAGTCAAATCCTATGTTAACCCTTATTACCAACCTTGCCCTGCAGTGTGAAATGGTACATCTGATTCTGGTGATTGAGAAGGGGCAGTAGGAACTAAATGGTACAACTTTGAAGGGGGTGCTGGAACTGGAGGAACTGTGGGTCAATGTAAAACTGCATATCCTTGAGCTACTCTATATTAATAGAGAACTGGAGCGCAAAAGTGAGCTAGTTATTACTGAGCTCTTGTGAAATAGGCCTTCATCCCCAGATGGAGTATTATGTCCAGTTCAGGGAAGCACTCTTTGGGAAGGAAGAGGTGTTAGAGATTTCCCAGAATGGTTCCGGGGATGAGGAACCCGGGGAGAAATTGTAGGAGCTAGGATTGTTCTCCTTAAAGAATGTACAAGGTTATGGGGGGGGGAGACTAGATAGAATAGACAGGAAAGACCCGTGCCCCTTAGTGGGGAGGTCCACTCAGCCCCCTTGAGCTTGTTGCACAGGAACAGGAGGAGGCCCAGTCAGCCCATAAAGCCATAAGACGTAGGAGCAGAAGTAGGCCATTCGGCCCATCGAGTCTGCTCCGCCATTCAATGAGATCATGGCTGATCTGATAATCCTCAGCTCCACTTTCCTGCCTTTTCCCCATAACCCTTGATCCCTTCACTGATTAAAAATCTGTCTATCTCCGCCTTGAATATACTTACTGACCCAGCCTCTACAGCCCTCTGCGGTAAAGAATTCCACAGATTCACTACCCTCTGAGAGAAGAAATTCCTCCTCATCTCTGTTTTAAATGGGCGCCCCCTCACTCTGAGATTATGCCCTCTGGTTCTAGACTCTCCCACAAGGGGAAACAACCTCTCAGCATCTACCCTGTCAAACCCCTGAAGAATCTTACATGTTTCAATAAGTTCACCTCTTATTCTTCTAAACTTCAATGAGTACAGGCCCAATCTACTCAACCTCTCCTCATAAGAAAATCCCTCATCCCCGGGATCAACCCAGTGAACCTTCTCTGGATTGCCTCCAATGCCAGTATATCTCTCCTTAGATAAGGGGACCAAAACTGTTCACAGTGTTCCAGGTGTGGTTTAGCTAGTGCCTTGTATAGTTTTAGCAAGACTTGCCTATTTTTATACTCCATTCCCTTTGAAATAAAGGCCAACATTCCATTTGTCTTCCCTATTACCTGCTGAACTTGTATGTTAGCTTTTTGGGATTCATGCACAAGGACTCCCAAGTCCCTCTGTGCTGCAACTTTCTGCAGTCTTTCTCCATTGAAATAATATTCAGCTCCTCTATTCTTCCTGCCAAAGCGCATAACCTCACATTTTCCCACATTATATCCCATCTGTCAAGTTAGCAGGGCTTAACCTGTCTATGGCCCTCTGTGGACTCTTTGTGTCATCCTCACCAGTTGCCTTCCCACTTATTTTTCTTTCATCCGCAAACTTGGTGATAGTACATTCACTGCCCTCATCCAAGTCATTAATATATATGTTGTAAGTAGTTGTGGCCCCAGCACTGACCCCTGTGGCACTCCACTAGTTACAGGTTGCCATCCTAAAAATGCCCCCCTTATCCCAACTTTCTGTCTTCAATTAGTTAGCCAATCCTCTAACCATGCCAACGTACTACCCCCAACACCATGAGCTCTTACCTTATTAAGTAACCTTATGTGCGGTACTGTATTGAATGCCTTTTGGAAATCCAAATATATTACATCTACTGGTTCCCCTTTATCTATCCTGCTAGTTACTTCCTCAAAGAATTCTAATAAATTTGTCAGGCATGATTTCCCCTTCATGAAGCCATGCTGACCCTGCTTGATTAGATTATGTAATTCTAAATGCTCTGCTATTAAATCCTTTACAATAGACTCCAACATTTTCCCAATGACAGATGTTAAGCTAACTGACCAATAGTTTCCTGTTTTTTGTCTTCCTCCCTTTTTGAATAAGAGTGTTACATTGGCAGTTTTCCAATCCTCTGGGACTTTTCCAGAATCTAGGATTCTTGGAAGATTACTACCAGTGCATCCACTGTCTCTGTAGCTACTTCCTTTAATATCCTCGGATGCAACACATCAGGTCCAGGGGACTTATCGGCCTTTAACCCCATTAGTTTCCCTAAGTACTTTTTTCTAATGATATTAATTGTATTTATTTCCTCCCCCCTCTTTAACCCCTTGATTATTTAGTATTGGAATGCTATTAGTGTCTTCTATTGTGAAGACTGAAGCAAAGTATTTATTCCCTCGAGCCTGTTACACAGGAACAGGAGGAGGCCATTCAGCCCCCTTGAGCCTGTTACACAGGAACAGGAGGAGGCCATTCAGCCCCCTTGAGCCTGTTACACAGGAAGAGGAGGAGGCCTATTAAACACCATGAACCACCTAACACCGGAACAGGAAGAGGCAATTCAGCCCCCTCAAGCCTGTTACACATGAACAGGAGGAGGCCATTCAGCCCCTTCAAGCCTGTTACATAAATACAGGAGGAGGCCATTCAACCTCTCCTCGACCCTATCTTGCAGGAAGAGGAGGAGGCCCATTCAGCCTCCTCGAGCCAGTTACCAGGTAGAGGAGGAGGCCATTCAGCCCCCTTGAGCTAGTTACACAGGAAAATGAGGAGGCCATTCAGCCTCCTTGAGCTAGTTACACAGGAACAGGAAGAGGCCATTCAGCCCCTCGGGCCTGATCTGCAATTCATTCTGACCATGTCTGACATCTATTCTAATTCCGTTTGCTCAATTTTGCCCCATGTTCCGCAGTCCCCTTACCCCCAAAAAACACCTGATCACTCTCCGTTTTGGAGATTTCAGTTGCCACCCAGCCTCAACAGCGTCTGGGGGGGAGAGAGAGAATCTGGAGGATTCCACTCCCTTCTGTGTGAAGGTGTGCTTCCTGACATCACCCCTGAACGGCCTGGCTCTCATTTAAAGGTTCTGCCCCCGCGTCCTGGACCCACATCCCACCCCCTCCCATAACCTCGATCCCCAACAGCTCCTCAAACAACTCGATTAGAGAGCCTCTTAATCTTCTGTGCTGCAGGGAACATAATCCTAGTGTGTGAACCCTGTACTGGTCATTCAGCCCTTGCAATCCTGGATCATTCCGAACCGATGTGGCTACAGTTTTCTCAGTTTCCAATTGGCTTTCGCCTCGCCCATTACGTGGGGTGAGTAATCCGACATGGCTCAATGGAGCTTCCCTCCTGCATGTTGCTGATCAGCTGGGCGGAGACGGGTCCGGAGGACAAGGGGGGAAAAAGAGGAAATGCTCGTTCACCCAAATCAAACCCCGGTCCCTGCAGCACCTGGAGGGTCAAATGTCCCATCTCCGTGTACAAATCCAGCTGTGGCTCACTCCTCTCTATCTCTGTAACCTCCTCCAGCCCCTACAACCCTCCCTATCTCTGTAACCTCCTCCAGCCCCTACAACCCTCCCTATCTCTGTAACCTCCTCCAGCCCCTACAACCCTCCCTATCTCTGTAACCTCCTCCAGCCTCTGCAACCCTCCCTATCTCTGTAACCTCCTCCAGCCCCTACAACCCTCCCTATCTCTATAACCTCCTCCAGCCCCTACAACCCTCCCTATCTCTGTAACCTCCTCCAGCCCCTAAAACCCTCCCTATCTCTGTAACCTCCCCCAGCCCCTACAACCCTCCCTATCTCTGTAACCTCCTCCAGCCCCTACAACCCACCCTATCTCTGTAACCCCCTCCAGCCCCTACAACCCTCCCTATCTCTGTAATCTCCTCCAGCAACTACAACCCTCCCTATCTCTGTAACCCCCTCCAGCCCCGACAACCCTCCCTATCTCTGTAGCCTCCTCCAGCAACTACAACCCTCCCTATCTCTGTAACCCCCTCCAGCAACTACAACCCTCCCTATCTCTGTAACCCCCTCCAGCCCCTACAACCCTCCCTATCTCTGTAACCTCCTCCAGCCCCTACAACCCTCCCTATCTCTGTAACCTCCTCCAGCCCCTACAACCCACCCTATTTCTGTAACCTCCTCCAGCCCCTACAACCCACCCTATCTCTGTAACCTGCTCCAGCCCCTACAACCCTCCCTATCTCTGTAACCTCCTCCAGCCCCTACAACCCACCCTATCCCTGTAATTTCCTCCAGACCCTACAACCCTCCCTATCTCTGTAACCTCCTCCAGCCCCTACAACCCTCCCTATTTGTGTAACCTCCTCCAGCCCCTGCACCCCTCCCTACCTCTGTAACCTCCTCGAGCCCCTACACCCCTCCCTGTCTCTGTAACCTCCTCCAACCCCTACAACACTCCCTATCTCTGCAACCTCCTCCAGCCACTACAACCCTCCCTATCTCTGTAACCTCCTCCAGCCCCCACGACCCTCCCTATCTCTGTAACCTTCTCTAGCCCCTACGACCCTCCTCGATCTCTGTAACCTCCTCCAGCTGCTACAACCCTCCCTATCTCTGTAACCTCCTCCAACCCCTACAACCCTCCCTATCTCTGTAACCTCCTCCAGCCCCTACAACCCTCCCTATCTCTCTAACCTCCTCCAAACCCTACAAACCTCCCTATCTCTGTAATCCCCTCCAGACCCTTGACCCTCCCTATCTCTGTAACCTCCTCCAGCCCCTGCGACCGTCTCTATATCTGTAACCTCCTCAAGCCGCTACAACCCTCCCTATCTCTGTAAACTCCTCCAACAGCTACAACCCTCCCTGTCTCTGTAACCTCCTCCAGCCATAAAACCCTCCCTATCTCTGTAACCTCCTCCAGCCCCTACAAACCTCCCTATCTCTGTAACCTCCTCCAGCCCTACAACCCTACCTATCTCTGTAAACTCCTCCAGCCCCTACAACCCTCCCTATCTCTGTTACCTCCTCCAGCCCACAACCCTACCTATCTCTGTAACCTCCTCCAGCCCCGACCCCCTCCCTATCTCTGTAAATTCATCCAGCAGCTACAATCCTCCCTATATCTGTAACTTCCTCCAGCCCCTACAACCATCCCTATCTCTGTAACCACCTCCAGCCCCTACAGCCCTTCCTATCTCTGTAACCTCCTCCAGCCCCTACAATCCTCCCTATCTCTGTAACCTCCTCCAGCCCCTACAATCCTCCCTATCTCTGTAAACTCCCCAGCCCTGACACCCTTCCCTATCTCTGTAACCTCCTCCAGCCCCTACAACCCTCCCTATCTCTATAACCTCCTCCAGCCCCTACAACCCTCCCTAACTCTGCAAACTCCTGGAGCCCCTACAAACTTCCCTATCTCTGTAACCTCCTCCAGCCCCTACAACCCTCCCTATCTCTGTACCCTTCTCCAGCCCCTACAATCCTCCCCATTTCTGTAACCTCCTCCAGCCCCAACAACCCTCCCTATTTCTGTAACCTCTTCCAGCCCCTACACCCCTCCCTATCTCTGTAGCCTCCTTTATAATAGACCCCAACATTTTCCTAATGACTGATGTTTGGCTAACTGGCCAATAGTTTCCTGTTTTTTGTCTTCCTCCCTTTTTGAATAAGGGTGTTACATTGGCAGTTTTCCAATCCTCTGGGACTTTCCAGAATCTAAGGATTCTTGGAAGATTACTACTAGTGCATCCACTATCTCTGTAGCTACTTCCTTTAATATCCTAGGATGCAACATATCAGGTCCAGGAGACTTATCGGCCTTTAGCCCCATTAGTTTCCCTAGTACTAATTTCTAATGATATTAATTGTATTTATTTCCTCCCCCCTCTTTAACCCCTTGATTATTTAGTGTTGGAATGCTATTAGTGTCTTCTATTGTGAAGACTGAAGCAAAGTATTTATTCCCTCGAGCCGGTTACACAGGAACAGGAGGAGGCCATTCAGCCCCTCGAGCCTGTTACACAGGAACAGGAGGAGGACACTCAGCCCCCTTGAGCCGGTTTCACAGGAACAGGAGGAGGCCATTCAGCCCCTCGAGCCCGTTACACAGGAACAGGAGGAGGCCATTCAGCTCCCGTGAGCCGGTTACACAGGAACAGGAGGAGGCCATTCAGCCCCTTCAAGCCTGTTACATAAATACAGGAGGAGGCCATTCAGCCCCTCCTCGACCCTATCATGCAGGAAGAGGAGGAGACCCATTCAGCCTCCTCGAGCTAGTTACACAGGAACAAGAGGAGGCCATTCAGCCCCTCGGGCCTGATCTGCAATTCATTCTGACCATGTCTGACATCTATTCTAATTCTGTTTGCTCAATTTTGCCCCATGTTCCGCAGTCCCCTTACCCCCAAAAAACACCTGATCACTCTCCGTTTTGGAGATTTCAGTTGTCACCCAGCCTCAACAGCGTCTGGGAGGGAGAGAGAGAGAGAGTTGGAGGGTTTCACTCCCCTCTGTGTGAAGGTGTGCTTCCTGACATCACCCCTGACCGGCCTGGCTCTCATTTTAAGGTTCTGCCCCCGCGTCCTGGAACTCCATCCCACCCCCTCCCATAACCTCGATCCCCAACAACTCCTCAAACGACTCGATTAGAGAGCGCCTTAATCTTCTGTGCTGCAGGGAACATAATCCTAGTGTGTGAACCCTGTCGTGGTCATTCAGCCCTTGCAATCCTGGATCATTCCGAACCGATGTGGCTACAGTTTTCTCAGTTTCTAATTGGCTTTCGCCTCGCCCATTACGTGGGATGAGTAATCTGACATGGCTCACCGGAGCTTCCCTCCTGCATGTTGCTGATCAGCTGGGCAGGGACGGGTCCGTAGGACAAGGGGGAAGAACGAGGAAATGCTCGTTCACCCAAATCGAACCCCGGTCCCTGCAGCACCTGGAGGGTCAAATGTCCCATCTCCGTGTACAAATCCAGCTGTGGCCTCACCCCTCCCTATCCCTGTAACCTCCTCCAGCCCCTACACCCTTCCCTATCTCTGTAACCTCCTCCAGCCCCTACAATCCTCCCTATCTCTGTAACCTCCTCCAGCCCCTACAACCCTCCCTATCTCTGTAACCTCCTCCAGCCCCTACAACCCTCCCTATCTCTGCAACCTCCTCCAGCCCCTACAACCCTCCCTATCTCTGTAACCTACTCCAGCCCCACAACCCTCCCTATCTCTATAACCTACTCCAGCCCCTATAACCCTCCCTATCTCTGTAACCTCCTCCAGCCCCTACAACCCTCCCTATCTCTGTAACCTCCTCCAGCCCCGACAACCCTCCCTATCTCTGTAACCTCCTCCTGCACCTACAACCCTCCCTATCTCTGTAACCTCCTCCAGCCCCTACAACCCTCCCTATGTCTCTAACCTCCTCCAGTCCCTACAACCCTCCCTATCTCTGTCACCTCCTCCAGCCCCTATGACCCTCTGTACCCCACTCAATTTTAAGCTCCCCTCTCCCAGCCCGCTTTCGGGGTTTGTTAGGATGGTGGGGGTTGCTGTAAAATTCCGGCCTTCGTCACTCTCCAGTTCTCTCTCTCTCTCTGTTTCTATCATTCTCTCTGTCTCCTTGTCTCCCTCAGTTCCTCGATCTCTCCTTCGTTCTGACACATGCTTTTTCAAGATCAATGTGACAGCCAAATAGTTTCAAACTCAAATTAAAAGCATTCTGGATGATGGAAGGTCTTCCCCATTATTCCAGCAGGTTGAGTAGGTTGTTGGTACTCAACAGTGGGATGTCGATTGGGAGACTGATCCTAGCCCATGGCTTAAAGCTCAAGGGGCTATGAATAGAAACTCCGCCCGGTGTAAATTATGAATCTATTTTCCACAGAATTGCTGTTTAAGAGACTGGCAGTGGTAGGGAAAATGGTCACAGGAGGAATTATATGTTTAAAGCCCAACCGGTTTGATCTGAGAACAAGAGGAGGCCGTTCAGCCCCCTCCTCAAGCCCCACTCGAGCCTGTTACGCAGGAACAGGAGGAGGCCCATTCAGCCCCTCCTCAAGCCTGTTACACAGGAACAGGAAGAGGCCCCATTCAGCCCCCTCCTCGAGCCTGTTACACAGGAACAGGAGGAGGCCCCATTCAGCCCCACTCCTCGAGCCTGTTACACAGGAACAGGAGGAGGCCCCATTCAGCCCCCCTCCTCGAGCCTGTTACACAGGAACAGGAGGAGGCCCCATTCAGCCCCTCCTCGAGCCTGTCACACAGGAACAGGAGGAGGCCCATTCAGCCCCTCCTCGAGCCTGTTACACAGGAACAGGAGGAGGCCATTCAGCCCCTCCTCAAGTCTGTTACACAGGAACAGGAGGAGGCCCCATTCAGCCCCCTCCTCGAGCCTGTTACACAGGAACAGGAGGAGGCCCATTCAGCCCCCTCCTCGAGTCTGTTACACAGGAACAGGAGGAGGTCAATCAGCGACTCAAGTCTGTTCAATCAGGTCTCAGCTCATCTCAAATTTAACTCCATCTTGTCTCTGTAACCCTTGGTTCATTAAAAAAATAAAAAGTTCTCTTGACCTGAGTTTGGAAATGGCCGGTCCATTTTAGTAATTTCTGTCTCCTTGCGAACAGATCCCCCTACAGCGATCTCTCGGAGGAGCACTTATTCAGCAATGGCAGGCACCCCTCGGACTCCACACGAGAAAACCTGAAGGTCCTCAAGAGGGTCATTCCAGTCTTCCTGACGTTGATCCCCTACTGGATGGTATACTTCCAGGTTAGAGGTCGCATGTCCAGTTATACCTACCAGGAAAGGCCGGACAGGGCGAGAGCGGCTATATTTAGCAAGGGGAAGGCCAATGGGGCGATCGGATAGAGAAGTCCTTATGAGCACCAATGGGATGGATAGGGTCGACGCAGGGGAGACACATCCAGTCACGGAGAGAGAGAGACAGGAACTGGCCCTCTTAAATATAAAATAGTCACAACCGAACCCTTCAGGGGAGTTACAGAAGCAAAAGCCTTTGCCCAGGGAGCGGTGAGAAGGTGGAACTCACTACCACGGGGAGCAGTTGAGGTGAATCGTGTCGATGTGTTCAAGGGGAAGCTGGGCAAAGGCACTAGGCAGAGACGAATAGGAGGCGTTGACGGGGGGAGATGGGGAAGGTGTGGGGACGAGGATGTTCGTGTGGAGCATTAATACCAGCGCGGACCAGATGGGCCAAATGGCCTGTTTCAGTTCCACGCAGTTTTCTGGAATTCTAACACTCCCAGGACAGGTACAGCACGGGGTTAGGTACAGAGTAAATCTCCTTCTACACTGTCCCCATCAAACACTCCCAGGACAGGTACAGCATGGTGTTAGATACAGAGTAAATCTCTTTCTACATTGTCCCCATCAAACACTCCCAGGACAGGTACAGCACGGGGTTAGATACAGAGTAAAGCTCCCTCTACACTGTCCCCATCAAACACTCCCAGGACAGGTACAGCACGGGGTTAGATACAGAGTAAAGCTCCCTCTACACTGTCTCCAACAAACACTCCCAGGACAGGTACAGCAGGGGGTTAGATACAGAGTAAATCTCCCTCTACACTGTCCCCATCAAACACTCCCAGGACAGGTACAGTACGGGGTTAGGTACAGAGTAAAGCTCCCTCTACACTGTCCCCATCAAACACTCCCAGGACAGATACAGCACAGGGTTAGATACAGAGTAAAGCTCCCTCGACACTGTTACCATCAAACACTCCCAGGACAGGTAAAGCACAGTGTTAGATACAGAGTAAATCTCCCTCTACACTGTCCCCATCAAACACTCCCAGGACAGGTACAGCACGGGGTTAGATACAGAGTAAAACTCCCTCTAAACTGTCCCCATCAAACACTCCCAGGACAGGTACAGCACGGTGTTAGATACAGAGTAAAGCTCCCTCTACATTGTCCCCATCAAACACTCCCAGGACATGTACAGCACGGGGTTAGATACAGAGTAAAGCTCCCTCGACACTGTCCCCATCAAACACTCCCAGGACAGGTA
This sequence comes from Cetorhinus maximus, assembly GCF_964194155.1. Lineage (NCBI taxonomy): Eukaryota > Metazoa > Chordata > Chondrichthyes > Lamniformes > Cetorhinidae > Cetorhinus > Cetorhinus maximus. The sequence goes on along the minus strand of NC_135913.1, from coordinate 473 downwards.
CAGCATGGTGTTAGATACAGAGTAAATCTCTTTCTACATTGTCCCCATCAAACACTCCCAGGACAGGTACAGCACGGGGTTAGATACAGAGTAAATCTCCCTCTACACTGTCGCCATCAAACACTCCCAAGACAGGTACAGCACAGGGTTAGATACAGAGTAAATCTCCCTCTACACTGTCCCCATCAAACACTCCCAGGACAGGTACAGTACGGGGTTAGAAACAGAGCAAAGCTCCCTCGACACTGTCACCATCAAACACTCCCAGGACAGGTACAGCACAGCGTTAGATACAGAGTAAATCTCCCTCTACACTGTCCCCATCAAACACTCCCAGGACAGGTACAGCACGGGGTTAGATACAGAGTAAATCTGCCTCTAAACTGTCCCCATCAAACACTCCCAGGACAGGTACAGCACGGTGTTAGATACAGAGTAAAGCTCCCTCTACATTGTCCCCATCAAACACTCCC